>NC_056728.1:451067050-451082050 GCF_019279795.1 Protopterus annectens | reverse complement strand
AATGAGATATTAGCTATAGTATTGTTAATTTTAGAAAGAAGGATGACACTGTATTACAGTTCAGTTATCCGGCATTAGATTAGGATGCCCTGTGTGAGATTAATATTAATTCTCTTTAGAAATGTAGGTCTATTGTATGCAAACAGTGAATGCCTTCAGGTAGGAAATTTAAATTTAAATGTAAGATGAAATGAGCAGAAATAATGTGGTGTTGTTACTTACAGTAAGGGAGCTAATCTTATTATATTAAAGGTGCTGCTATGGAAATAAACGAGATGGATTTTATGATAACAGTATTGTTGTGCAGATCATCAAAAAATTAGACTTGGTTAGCATAATAGTAAATTGCAAATTATAGATGAAATTGTTTATTACAAGAAATGAATAGCCTGGCTTTTTTTCACAGACTGACGGAGCCCTTACTCTAATTCATGCAACTGGGGTTTGGTCACAGACTGATGGAGCCCTTACTCTAATCCATGCAACGGGGGTTTGGTCACAGACTGATGGAGCCCTTACTCTAATCCATGCCATGGGGGTTTGGTCACAGACTGATGGAGCCCTTACTCTAATCCATGCCATGGGGGTTTGGTCACAGACTGATAGAGCCCTTACTCTAATCCATGCAACTGGGGTTTGGTCACAGACTGATGGAGCCCTTACTCTAATCCATGCAACTGGGGTTTGGTCACAGACTGATGGAGCCCTTACTCTAATCCATGCAACTGGGGTTTGGGCAAAGACTAATGGAGCCCTTACTCTAATCCATGCAACGGGGGTTTGGTCACAGACTGATGGAGCCCTTACTCTAATCCATGCAACTGGGGTTTGGTCACAGACTGATGGAGCCCTTACTCTAATCCATGCAACTGGGGTTTGGTCACAGACTGATGAAGCCCTTACTCTAATCCATGCAACTGGGGTTTGGTCACAGACTGATGGAGCCCTTACTCTAATCCATGCAACTGGGGTTTGGGCAAAGACTAATGGAGCCCTTACTCTAATCCATGCAACGGGGGTTTGGTCACAGACTGATGGAGCCCTTACTCTAATCCATGCAACTGGGGTTTGGTCACAGACTGATGGAGCCCTTACTCTAATCCATGCAACTGGGGTTTGGTCACAGACTGATGAAGCCCTTACTCTAATCCATGCAACTGGGGTTTGGTCACAGACTGATGGAGCCCTTACTCTAATCCATGCAACGGGGGTTTGGTCACAGACTGATGGAGCCCTTACTCTAATCCATGCAACGGGGGTTTGGTCACAGACTGATGGAGCCCTTACTCTAATCCATGCAACTGGGGTTTGGTCACAGACTGATGGAGCCCTTACTCTAATCCATGCCATGGGGGTTTGGTCACAGACTGATGGAGCCCTTACTCTAATCCATGCAACTGGGGTTTGGTCACAGACTGATGAAGCCCTTTCTCTAATCCATGCAACTGGGGTTTGGTCACAGACTGACGGAGCCCTTACTCTAATCCATGCAACTGGGGTTTGGTCACAGACTGACAGAGCCCTTACTCTAATCCATGCAACTGGGGTTTGGTGAGTTTTGCCAGTGCTAGGCAAGGAGGGAAAGGAGGGGGGGGGGCTCCTTCCTGGAAAAATCCACTGGAAATGTGAGGGATGACCAGTGTATATCCCTGTCTAGCTCCACAATTTGGGCATATGTGGGAGTCTGGCATAATGGTTAAGGTGTTTACCTTACAGACACAAAATGCAGTGTTTGATTGTTACATGGGTAGTTAGCTTGGCTTAAAATGGCCCACAAAGGACCATGAAACTAAGACAGAAACTCTCAAGCCATCCATAATGTTTGTCTAATGACAGTACTTCATATGCAATACTTTTGACGGGGAATAAATAGGCCAATTGGCCAGGAGGGGTATTGATGGTCAACAGGTACTGGGGTTAAAAGTGTTAAAAACAGACATAGAGAAAGAGACAAGTAAGGGCGTGAATAATTATGATTCTGTGATGTTAAAACAAAACCAGGTGAAAATAGTTACAGTGAAGTTTCAAGAGGAAAGGCTGTAATTATAATATTGGAACTTTTTTTTGTAGACAGATGTGCTTATGTGACACAAAGTCAAGTTAAAATAGAAAGAGTTGAGCAACTGAGTGAACAATTCTTTATGATGGTGGTCTTCATAGCAGGTATTATAAATAACTGGATATTGCCTGGCTTACCTATTAGGTTTCTGAAGGGAGGAATAGGTTAAACAAGTGATGGTGGAAAAGACATGATATGCCAGTGATATAGGCTGGTATTCATAGTTGCTTGCACAAATGTGGCGGGGGTATCCCTGATGCTTACCAATAAGCACAGCAAAGGAAAAATTCATAGAGGCTATTTATTTAGTCTAATGCAAAAGGCCTTAAAATAAGGAGATGCAAATGAGAAATGCTGAAATGCGTAGTATGCTAATGAGGCAGTTTTGCAATTCATGATCCAACATCCCTGTGGTATGCAAATCTGTTGTTAAAAGGAATGATTCTCCTCTGATATTGGAGTTGCAGTCCATGAACTTGTTTGTCCAAGTATGCATAAGGACTTCCCTGACACACAAATTAATTATCTCCCCCAACAACCGGGTCTATATTAGATAACTGAATGTTATCTTTCGAGAACATTCACATGAGCAAAAATGCCGGGAATCAAAAGGGTGGTTGCGGGGTTGTGGTACAGTGAGGAGTGGGATATTTGCCCTTTCCTCACTGTAGTGCGATCTTGGAGTTAGAATATATAGTTAAACGGGGGGTGTAGGGGGCGCAGCCCCCCACAATACAAAGTTCGATTACTGGCATTTTCGCTCATGTGAGTGTTTGCTAAAGATAACATTCGGTTATCTAATATAGACCCCAACAACCTCTTCATTACTTTGTATTAAATATGCACAGGCACTAAAAATCACACAATAAATTATTCTGCTTTGTAGTCACTTCAGCAATCTGACCATGTATGCACAAGCACTTTCCTGACACGCAAATGAACTATTTCTCCAAGCAACCCCTTCAGGAGTATGTCCAGGTATGCACAGGCATCAAACTTGCAAAATACAAATTACTGCAGTAAAACCACACGAGTAGCTCACCAAATAATCCAATAAAGTTGACTAAATCCAAGACGTAGGCCCCCAAATGACCACTCTGGAAGTATTGTCCAAACATTTTAATAAAGTGCTTTTTGTCTCCAATCATACAAAGACTTCTTCATCTGAAGTGTGGTTTTACTGCAGTCATTTGGATTTGTGCAAGTTTGTTCTTTCTCTTCTTTCTTGGTTTGGAATGCACAAGCATCAACTGATGTCCCCTCACATCTATGCATCCTATAAGAAAGCTAATGCTTACTGGCCCATGTTCAGGGCTACTTACATGCTTAGTATGCAAATGAGCTCATTTTAGAGCTATTTCTATGATCAAACAAATATCATACATGTAAATCCCCTTAACAGCATAGTAGCTGTTCATCTTTCACTTACGCATTAAGCATGTTACTGTTTTGACATGTTTACAACAACTCCTTTGCATCATCATATGCATGTGACAGTGTTGGATTTGCATATCCACACAGCGCTGCACTTTTCGGATCACTGCCATGAAAATGCAAAGTCCCTGACTGTGAATATCGCCCATAGAATAGTAGAATGTTCTTAAAATGAAAGATGCCTGCCTATGTGTGAAAAGTGCAAGGTCAGTAAGACATATATGCTTTGTTCCATAGTTGTTAAAATGTGAATGGAAAAGAAGGCCATAAAGTAAACTATTTTTTGTAATGAAATATAGATACCTTAAAATTATTTAGGAAGTTGTATATCCAGTTTCTGTTCAGCAATCTGTCTCACTGAAAACAGTGGGTTGTTTGTGCAGCACCTTGATCTGAATCTGAACCCCCCCCATCTTACTTTCTACTACTCTGCATATCCGTTTATCAATCACCCTGTCGAGAACATTCATGCAGTGTGACAGGAGTTTTATACCTCTATACAGCCCACAGTTAGGAATTCTCTTTTTTTCTTGTACTCTGCCACTAGGATGCTTATTCTCCAGTCTTCTGGCATATGTCTTTCTCTCCATATTTATTTATTTATTTATTTATTTATTTATTTATTTGCAGTTGGTTTACCAGGATAGTCCATTGGGCCAAAAAGAACCCGTTTTCAATGGAGTCCTGGGGAGAAAAGCTCCAAAAAACAATAACAAAACTAGGTACAAACAGTAACATGATAAATACAATAGTACAAGATACAAACATATGAGTTGAAGCTTCAGGAAACAAACAATACAAAAAATATTTAAAAAAAATAAACTCAAACTTTAGGAATTCAAACAATACTATTTAGAGAAGAGTGATATTGCTTTACACATACAGAGTGGTTATTTTGTAAGGAACAAAAGCTTATAAGGTACAATCAGGTAACATGAGTGTGAAGGAAGATGTAAATACCATATTTTTATGAGGGGTGGGAGCAAGTGCATTCCCATTTGGGCTTTTATGAGGGGTGGGAGCAAGAGCATTCCCACTGGGACCTTAGATACATATGAAGAGATTTTTTAAACATGTTATGATTGAGAGTAGTGCAAATCGATGGTGGGAGTGAGTTCCAGAGACGAGCTAGGTTAAAGGATAGTAAGTTTTTGCCTGGAGGACGAGTTGGTTTGTGTACTTCTAATAGGTTTTGATTGTTAGACCTTAAAGCCCTATTGGGTAGGTGCATCCTGAAGACGGAGGACAGGGAGGGACAGAGAGATGGGTTGAGAATGAGCTTGTGGGCTAAAGTTAACTGAGTGTAGTTGAGTTGATTAGGTAACTCAAGCCAGTTTAGTTTTTGGAGAGAGGTGCAGTGGTGGGTGGAGGACCTGTGGCCGTTTGCGAACTTAGCAATTTTGTTATAACATGAAGAAAGTTGTTTTTTTAGAGAGGACTGAAGATTGGTTAGCAGAGGAGCTCCATAGAGAAGGGAGGGGATAAGAAAAGAAGAGGAGAGAGTGATTTTAGAGGAGCATGTGAGGTACTGATTTTGACGATAGAGCATGCCTAGTTTTTGATGGGTTTTTTTGATATTTAGTTGTAGATGGGAGTTGAAGTTAAACTGGTTATCAATTTGGACACCAAGTAACTTGGTTTCAGACACCAGTTCCAAGGATGAGTTATCTTTGCTAGTAATAGAGAATGTGTTCATATCGAAAGGGGTAGTTTTTGAGGGGGTAAATACCATTAGTTTAGTTTTGGAGGCATTGAGAGCTAGGTGGTTTATTTTCATCCAATGTTCAGTAATTGAAAAAGCTTCTTGTGTAAGCTTTTGGAGCATAGAGGGAGATGTATCTGAGCAGATAATGGTAGAATCATCTGCATATTGGATGATGTTAGAGAATGGAATGGATTTGCGGAAGTCATTTATAAATATATTGAAAAGAAGGGGACCAAGAATGGAGCCTTGGGGAACTCCGGTAGGGGTACTAAGAAAGGAGGAAGTAGCCTTTTTCCATTTTACAGCTTGGAATCTGTTTGATAAATAGCTAGAGAACCAGTTCACGGAGGAGGGAGAGTGGTGAAGTTGTGAAAGTTTAGTTAAGAGCAGGCTGTGTGAGATAGTATCGAAGGCTTTAGAGAGGTCAAGTAGTAGGGTGGAGACAATTTGGCCAGAGTCACGTGCTTTATTAACAGTCTCAAGATAGGAGAGTAGGGCTGTCATAGTGTTATGATTTGGTCTGAACCCGTGTTGAGTAGGGGTTAGAAGGTTATTATCTAAGAGATGTGGTAAGAGTTGGAGTTGGACACATTTTTCTAGGAGTTTAGAAATGGGGGACAGGATAGCAATGGGTCGGAAATTGTTGACGTTACAGTTGTAACCTCCTTTATGCAGAGGAATGATGAAGGCTTGTTTCCAGAGTTGGGGCACTGTACATTCATGGATGGAACGGTTAATTAGAATGCTTATAGGATAGGCAATTGCTTCAGCAGCTATACTTAGGAAGTAAGAGGGAATGTTATCAGGTGCATTCGTACATGGCTTCAATTTCTGAAGGAGTTTCTTTATAGTAGAAGTGGGTATTGGTTTTAGTGAAAATAGAGCTGAGTGTGGAGAAAGAGAGTTGGAGGAAGGTAAGGATGATGTGGAAGTTGGGGTAGGAGAAGAGCTGGAGGATAGACTGTGAGTAGATGGTAAGGAGGGAGGAGTGATAGTGAAAGGTGGAATGTTTGCAGGAGAGGGTGGGGGTGTATTAGATGGTGAGGTGGGACTAAGGAAAGAGGAAGTTAGTTTGCTAATAGATTCAATGAAAAAGGAGTTGAATTGAGTAGCTAAGTCTAAATCTGGGACATTTGGGTCTGGGGTAGGGGTGTGTGGTTTACTGGGATTAAGGAGGGTAGAAATTCCTTTCCAAAACTTTTGAGGATTTGTTTTATGATTGTTTTGGAGTGTAAAAAAGTATTTTGTCTATCAGAGATAATAAACTTCTTTACTTTATTTCGAAGCGTTTTGTACTCAATATGGTGTTCAGGGGTATTGTTTTTCTGATATAGTCCCCAGGCTTTATCTCTGAGGCGCATGGTTGATAGTGTGTTTTTGGTAAGCCAGGGGGCAGAATAATTTTTTATTCTCTTTGTCCACAGGGGGGCTTGGGAGTCTAGTATTTCTAAGAATGTTGAGTTGAAGTAAGCAACTGCATCATCTAAGGATAGTGTCCGTAGATTGTTCCAGTTTACTGCTTTTAGAGAATTTAAAAAGGTTGTTGAGTTGAAGTTTTTGTGGTTACGGGTAGTAATGCAATTGTGGGTGTGGTGTATGATACAGGGAAATCGGTGAGTGAAGGTGGGCATATGATCACCTAGAGGGTCGGGAAGAGTACCACTGTCTGAGAAATTATGGGGATGTGACACTAGAATCCAATCTAGAATGCTGCCACTAGAGAGTTTTTTTGATGGGTGTGTAACAGTGTTGATAAGCTGGGAGAAATTATATAGGTTGATGTTAAGGGGTGTAGTTGGTGACTGGATGGAGGCCCCGTTAATATTTACATCTCCTAAGATTATGGTTTCATTGCTGATGTTGTTAGAGAGCCAGGAGAGGATATCTTCAAGTGTGGAGATATTTTCTCCTGGGGGGATGTAGAGGGATACTACACATATGTTTTTATGCTTATTAACTTGTAGGAGAGTTATGAGTAATTCAGCATTGTTAAATTGTGGGATAGGTTTGTTGTAGGGAGTAATTAGTAAGGAAGATGAATATAGGAGGGCTACTCCACCTCCTTTCTTGTGGGACCTGTCTTTTCTAAGAATAGAGTAGTTAGCTGGAACTATTTCAGAGTCCTTTATAGAGGGTTTTAGCCATGTTTCTGAGATAGCTAGGATGTCAGGTTTGTTATGTGTGAGCCAGGCATGGAGAGTTGTGACTTTGTTGACTATGCTTTGGGAGTTTATAGCAGTAAGTAATATAGGTTTGTGTGTGGAGGTGGAGGTAGAGGGGCCAGGGTTGGGATGGAAATCACCTGATAAAAGACTGGTAATCAAATGAAAGATAGGGTTGGAAAGGTAATGTAGTAGTTTAATAAAAGGATTGGGTTTTATTGTGGTTGTAAAGGGGTTCTTGGTCGCTATGGGAATGAGGTTTTTCTGAGTGGTGAGCAGTTTGTATGAGAAGGATAGGAGATGTTTTATAGGGTAAAGATGGGGAGAAATAGATGAGTGTGAATGTGTTAGAGGGGAACTAAGATGGTTAGTTATGTGATATAATTGTGTGTGGTGGGGGGTACAGGGTTGGGTGAGGTAGTGAAGATATGAAAGTTTAAGAAGTAGTAATAGTAAAATAGAGATGGATGAATGTTTCAAGAGCATGTTGATTTAGGTTGTTTTGTTGTATAGTATTGTAATGGTTCTGTATATGTTTATAGGGAGTATTATGCAAGGTTAGTATGGTAAAAGTTGTAGAAATAGTGGGGAGTATGGAGTATGTGGGGTGGAGGGGTGTGGTAGTTGGAGTAGGTGTAGTGGAGGAAAGAGGTTCAAGTAATAGAGTGAGAGTTTAGAGTTGTGGGTAAAAAATGTAGAAAGAAAGAGGGTGTGGTTAAAGAAGGTAATAGGGTGGAGTAGGGTGTGTCTAGGTTGTAGGAGGTTGATTGGTGTAAAGTGGAAGAGGGTGTGGTTACAAGAGGGATATAGGTAGAGGTGCTGGGGGCGGGTGAGATTTGGGGGCAGGGTAGGGGAGCGGAGTGAGCCCGAAGGGCGAACGGAGCGGGAAGAACCCAGAAGAAGATTGAGAGCCAATCAGTGGAACAAAGATTACAGAAGAGTAAGTTGAAGCAGGGTAAGTAGGGCTTCTGGATGTAGTATGTATATATGTATATAGTAGGTAGAGAAGGGTAGTAAGGTATAGGAGAGAGAGAGAAGTAAGAATAAAAACTGAGAAAAGCAAAGAGTGAGTAAAGCAAAAGGCAAATAACAGAGGGGTGGAGACGCCCTCTAGTGGCCAAATGCAGAATGCACTGGCCCACTAGGGAAGTCTATGGACTAAAACAGGGTTGAATTAAGGAAGATCTAGAGTAACGCAGGGAGTTAGAAGCGAGTGAGAATGAAGAGGGAAAGTTAAGAGGGGTTTAGGCTGCTGGCTGCCCTGGCAGGGAGGTAGCTTTACAGACTACAAGCAAGAGTTACAGATTACTGAAGCTTAATTAGCAGCAGATACACATACTTCTTCAAATTCCTCTGGGAGACTCCTGGTCCAACTTTCCAAAAGGGGGTCAAGGCAGCAGAGCAGTATACTGCTTGTAGATAAAATGGATGAAGTAGGTGACTTTGGTTAGGTGTTTGTGTCCACCCAGGCGAGGTCCCAAGGGGAAAATGCAGGGGAATGCAACTGGAGACGAGAGAAAAGGTGGGAGAAGTTAGTAGCTGTAGTATAGAAACACTCCTTATGTCCTAGTAGTGGTAGTAAGGCAGTTATCATAAGCACAGTACAAATAAAAAATGCAGAGAGAACTCAACACCCAAAAAACAATAGCTACTATCACTATAGGCAATGCACATTTGAAAAATACTACGGACCAAGTTCTCAGACGAGCCTACAGCTAAGTTCTACCAACAATCAATATGAAAAGGAGCAATGTCGTCTGAACTTTGAAGTACAATCTGTAGGCATAACACAGTCAGCGTGCTCTTTATACAGGTAGCGTTTTCACAAAACATTAACACAGTATTAGAAAGAAGCAGTTATCAGAGGTATTGCTACAGTAGGCAAGATAATGTCATAAGGCTAGTGCACCCTACAATAGCGGCTAGCTAGGTACCTGTGAAGGAACACAATACACGTGGAGGCTAGCGTATTCATAAACATTAAAACAGTAACCACAGTATGTTAAAACAAGCACAGAGCATTACAAAGTGACTAGAACGACCCATCCATATAGATATTAACACTACATACATCAGCTTGTATAAGAAGCGATCTTAGATAAGTACAGGTAAAGTATACAGTTTTGAACTAAACTCAGGCACAGCAGGAGCTGCAGAGCAATGCCGCACCATATACAGTAGCGACTGCCTAGATACAAGAGGAACTGGTCAAAATGTAGATGTGGTTTGCACAATCATTAATTAGTAACCTTCACAGTATATTTGCATCAATGTCGCACTATATTCAGTAGCGACTGCCTAGATGCAAGAGAACAGGTCATAAGGTAACTATGATTAGCGTAAATACAAACGCTGAAATAGTAAGCTCCTAATTAGCGTAAATAAAAGCGCTGAAATAGTAAGCTTCTAAATGTACAAAAACACAAAATGCTCAAATAGTAAGCTTCACAGTAGATTTACAACAATGTCGCACTATATTCAGTAGCGATGCCTGAACACAAGTGAAACTGGTCAAAGCATAGTAATGATTTGCGTAAACCCAAAAATACTGAAAAGTAAGCGTTTCTTGAAGGCGTCCCCACCTTTACATAAAAGAGCTGGTATAGCGTGGCTATGATAGGCTATTAACACAAATATAAAGAGAATAGTACTCTGTATAACGCTATAAAGTACACAGCAGGCAACTTACTGTAGCATGGCAATGATAGGTTATTAACACAAAATGAAAGAGAAAAATACTCTGTATAACGCTATAAAGTACACAGCAGACAACTTACTATAGGAGCGCACTCCTAGCCAGGAACACACCGCAGCAGAGGATGAGTGGGATTCAAAGATGGCGCCCTAAGGGAAAGGAGGGATTTTATCACCTTTAGGCAGATGTTGAGGGAGGGGGGGGAGGAGCAGGGATGTGGGCTGGCAAGAACAGACCGGAAGGACTAGATTCCTGCAGAGTGAGAGGAAGAGAAAAACACGAAGGATAGAGCAGGCAAGGGAGTAAGGAGAGAAAGGCTAAAGTAAGGCTAGGTGGCAAGGGATAGGGATAGCGTGCTCAGTATGTAAGGCAAGACAGAGGCAGGAAAAGCAAGGGAGAGTGGGAAGAGGGATGTGAGCAATACAGCTTGGTGAGAAGAAGATCAAAACAGACCCACAGGTAAAGGCAGGAAGCAAAAAAACAGGGAGTAGAGCATAGGAGAGCAGAAGAAGATTGAGAGCCAATCAGTGGAGCAAAGATTACTGTTAGGAATACCATTTGGAGCCATTTTCTCACTAGCTCACCTAACATCTTGATCATATCTGCCATGACCTGATCTGAGCCTGCTGCTTTCCCTGGCTTCATTTCCTTAGGACTGTTTTTACCTCTTCTATAGTGGGCTTCTTGTCTTCTTTGCTGCTCAGCTGTGTCTGGGACAGTAGATTTTCAATGGGTTGTCTTCATTTGGAAGTTGCTGAAGTACTGCTTTCATCTGCCTTTAATGTCAAGCCTGGCTCTGTAGTGCAGAGGTATACAGTTCTGACTATGGCACCAATAAACTGATTTTAGAGAGTGTTTCAGGATGCTAGAAAAGACAGGTGAGGGAGGGTGGGAGTGACTGGCTGATGCTGGTTTGCCCATCTGGGAGACTGGATGCCAGTCTGCCAGTCATGAAAATGCAAGTTGCTGCTTGCTTGACACCACAATGGCAAAGAATGGAAACATCTGCTTGGTGATCCCAAGCCAGTGATCGTAGAGCCTAATTCATATGTGGTGGAAGCACATACTCACATGAGGAGGATGTAGAGTGCCCCACAGTGATGTGCGTGCTCATGTCAGCCACTTAAGTCATGATCGTGGCCTTATAAAAAACAACCTCATAGCTGTAATCCCAGCCAGGATGCAATCCATCTCTTAGGCTACCAGGGTGATGGCCTGTGACATCAGGTCTCAGCTTCATACTGGGATTCCCTGGTACAAGAGAATGTATGGGTTCAAGCCTGATGGGTAGGATCTATGGTTGGCAGGCATGGAGACAAACAGCATACAGGAATAAAAATACATTGCCTCAAATGAAACTGATGATAAAAGCTATTCTGAACACTCAGCTGTACTGTCTTATCATTGAAAGCTTGCAGCCCTGCAGAAAAGCTTTAGTTTTGATTTGCTAAAATTGTTTCTCTAAACAGAATAGTTTCATGATAATGGGACATGATGAAAATGACATCGGCACGTCAACTTGAATGTTTACCTATGGGTGGATGAAGACTGAATAATCCAGCCTAATTTGTTCAAATTTTAAACCCCTGAGGACTGGAACTCGTCCACAGGAAACCGTTGTCAATGAGTTGTGCTGGCAGCGATGCCATTTTTGGAGGAAGTTCCCCCTTGTTTGAGATGGTGCAATGGTGGAGTTGGTATATATAACTTTGTGGGATGTGGGTGCTTGCCCCATGGCAAATCACTAAAAAAGTGTTTTTCCACCATTTTGGGGGGAGTGTAGTTCAGAGGTTCTGATCCATGTCAGGTAAATCTTTGTCTGCTCATAGTGGAAGCCATTATGAATCGTATAAAATTTACATAAAAGGAAATGTCTGTACGAAGCCATATACCATACTGCAAAATACCTTCCTGGAATATAGCTGACATATTCAGATGAAGTGCAGAAAATGATAACTGCTCACTTATTATCATGGTAATTCTGTATGATCCACTGTCCTGGTCCTGGTACTGGCCTAATTTACCTACAGGTATATGCTGCTTTATTTACTTCAAATATTTAGGATTGTACTCAGTAGTATTACATTAGCAGAAAGAACATTTTAGTTATATAAATATACTTGAATTGCACATTAATTACCTATTAATCATGTATGTTTTCTTATAATCTTTTGAAACACACTGATGTTGCCTTTCATGCTGTCATGCATAAACTAGTTTCACTACCAGAGAGAATGCAATACAAAAATAAACTTCAAATGTATTTCAGGATTTCTTTAATACAGTTAAACTATGGCTTACAATGCATATTGCTTTTTAAAATTTCCCATTTCTATTTTCTGTATATAATAATATACAGTTTCTGCCTTGACATCCATCATTTTAGCTGCCAGTCTGTGTTTTAAAATTATTCTTTGTTAAAACCTAATGTATTTCTGCATTTTCATCTCTGACATTGCAAGTAGATATTTATTTTTTATCAT
Organism: Protopterus annectens; assembly: GCF_019279795.1. Classification (NCBI taxonomy): domain Eukaryota; kingdom Metazoa; phylum Chordata; order Ceratodontiformes; family Protopteridae; genus Protopterus; species Protopterus annectens. The sequence continues at coordinate 451,069,512 of NC_056728.1, read as the reverse complement.
GCCTGTATATAAACAAAATACATTAATACATGCATTTTTTGTTTGCTGCAATTCATTTCTTAATCTTGGCATCAGGAACGTTAGGCTTAACATAAAGGGTTAAGAGAATTTCGACACAGACAGTAAGTCAAATACAAGGAATACAGCTGGTAGTAATCCATGGGCAGCTCCTCAAGAGCAAAAGGCCGGTTCAAATACCATCACAAAAATACTACTAATAATAAAAAAAACAACAAGTGAACCTGAACAACAATTTTTTATATTTCCTAAGATTTCTCTGAGGACAATAACAAATAAATGCTTCGGTATAACTTAGTAGGAAGAGGGTTCTGTGGTCAGGACTTATTCATATGACTAAACTTAGAATCAAAATCGATCAAGATGTTTCTTCTTCAACAATGGGAGTTCAAAGTGATAGGTTTATGACTTAATTTCTGAAAGATTTATAAAGCCAGCATTTGAGTCTTTGCTCCCATAAAAGCAACAGCACATAAACATTTTACTGTTTTTGTTTTCTGTTCCTTGGACATAATCACAGAAATCACCACAATGACATCTGCAATTTTGAAAAGGCCAGGGATTATATAAAAGTTGAACTATATTTAAATGTAAATTAAAATAAACTTTAGTGTCACAACAATGAATCTGAATCAGCTTTTCTAAATTATTGTGAATTACATACGTACAATTCTGTTTCTTTTTCTATGTAATATGTGTTAATCTTGATTTAATTTCTGATATGAAGTTTAATGTTTCATATGTTTCAATTTATTTACTTCTTATATTTTTTTACTGATTTATGTGCTACTAGGCACCATTCCTCTACAGAGGAAACTGGGTGTCAAAACTTCTAGCTATATGACACATGCAAATGGAATCATATATGACTTCCAAATCCAAATCCATAAATATGCATTGATAATACAGACTTCAAAAGCCTTCGTCCAACACTTGGTAAAGGGCAGCACAATGCCGTAGTGGATAGCGTTGTTGCCTCCCAGCAAGAGGTTTTCTGGTTCATTTCTTAGCTGAAGTGTCCTCTGCATGGAATCTGCGTGTCCTCCCCATGTTCTGGTGTTTTTTTAATAGAATCTCCTGTCTCTTCCCAGGCTCAAAAGACATGCAGTAAGTAGATCAGATACTCTAAATTGGCCCATTGTGTGTCTGTGTGTGAGTTGTATAGAAGAACATCCGTGGCAAGGTTAGCCAACTGGGGTCCTGAACCTTGACTCTAGATGATTGTCACTGTTGAAGTGGCACCCCGACCCCATGTGGAAAATGGAAAAAAGAGGTTATAGATGGATGGATGAAGCTTTTATTCAGTAAGCAGTAACTATTAAGACTAACATATTAATTTAAAGTAACACTGAAATATTGTTGGTTTCTGGTTTACATTTGATTTTGCTGACTAGAAGGAAGGAACAAATGGATGAAAATCATGTACAATATTCCTGGCATAGCTGTAGCCTGACATTCTTTTAACATAAAGGTAATAAAGTATTAGTGAAGAAACAAATTAATACCAAAGATTAATTTAACTGACTGGATTATAAGAAGGGAGTAATTTTCAGCTAATGGATTCCATTGCAAAGCTGCTGCTGTGCTCTGGCTTCTACTCCCACTTAAATAGTTATATTGATAAGACAGTTCCTAGTCATATCAAATATAATGATACATTACAAATATATGGAAGAATATCTTTATAAATAAATTACATAACAAGAGAATGAAATTGCTTAACACTTATAAGAGGTGTCATGCTGCCTACCTTAAGTGCTTACCTAAGCAAACTAGTAAAGGCTTAAGGGAATCATTAAATCACTGAGAGTTAAGTATAAACTTAATATAACTAAAAATAACTACAATTCTTTCATTAACTATGTCAGGAAGTTAAGAAATGGCATCCAACAATGTTCACAGCTAGTCAAGAATAATACTAGAGACTGACCAAAAGGAAATAGTAAATATCCTAGTTAACAAATTTAGTGCAACTTTTAATTTGCCTGCCATTATTGTTATTGCACAGATTCCACAATCCAAGCTATCCCTTTAATTAGTATAGAGTATGTTCTCTCAGCCGTGTCAAAAATAAAGAACACCTTGTCTATAAGCCTTGATAATACACCAGGTTACCTGATTATCAGTGCCAAAATTGACTATCTTAACCCATAGTTAACCTCTTTAATCTAAGCCTGTCCACTGGTTACATTCCTGAAGCCTAAAAAATAGCCATTCTAGTACTATTGTACAAGGGTTGCCAAACCATGCACCCTGATAACTACAAATCCATTAGTGTTATTAGTTTCATATGTAAAGCTATGGGCCATATTATCTCAGAACTCACTTGGATATTGAAAATCTCTAAACCTTGGAACCTCCTCAATTCATCTTTGTCAAATTAAGGTCCTACCACATTAAACTCGTTAAATCCTTTGAAAAACTAACCAAAACAATGGATAGTA
>NC_056728.1:451052050-451062050 GCF_019279795.1 Protopterus annectens | reverse complement strand
GAGAAAGGTTAGGTTTTAACTATTGGGTATGGTCAGCAAAACAAGTAACTTTAGAATGAATGCTTATTATCAAACTGCATCTAGACTATCATTAATAGATTCAAGTACACAATCTCACATTATCTCCAAAAATGCAAGAATAGTTTAAGCTTAACATGCTTTCTAGATATGGATAGGCCAGCTAGCAAGATTGCTTATGCCTTTAATAACGAAAAATTCTCAAAAGTTGTGGAGAATATCTTTGGTAGAGAAGTAAGTGATTCTGACCATACAGTGTTATTATGTTAAGTGTTACAGATAGGAAATGCCTCATGTTTTGAGCTAGAGTGCATTTTATTTGAGGGAGCCTAGAGAGTAGTATGGCCTCAAGATAAAGATACAGGTTTAAAGCAAAAATGGCCAGTATTTTGAAAGGGAAAGAATGCATAGTGTGTGATCGGTAGAAAGTGGAACGGAGGAATAAAATAATTGGAGAAAGAAAAAAGGAAAGCATGCAGTAAGGAAGCTGCAGAATGAGATGTGTGAGCTGCGGTGGCATTACTGGATGTCAGTGGAAGATGATAGATTTAGCATAGTATGTAAAAATGGTGGCTACAGGAAAGGTTGAAAGAAATCAATTGAGACAAGGGGTTGCATGGGGTTTGGGAGAAGTAGTGTCTAGTAGAATGCATTGGGGAAATGCTGATCTGATGCTTCTACCATTTAAACTGAAGGACAGTAAAGCATATTTTAAAATTCAGCAGATAAAAATATGGAATGCATATTCCATGAAAACTCTAGAGAGATTGGAGATATATTTGCAGATTTTTATCAGGAACTGTATCATGGGGAAAGATTATAGAGACTGATGTTCTTTTCACAAAGTTCACTCTACAATTGGTAAGGATGAGGTGAATCTAATCAGAAAGAATTTTTTGGGGTGCATATGTTAGCCTGATGAGATAATGCCAGCTATAAACAAGGTAAGAAAAGGTAAAGCACAGGGAGAGGAAAGCTTTCCAGAGCTCTGTAAACTGATAGTATGACAGGTAGGTCTTGATATGGTACCAGCATTTAATGAAGTATTTAAGAGCAGTTATTTACAGCTTCATGGAAGAGAGCTGAAGCGGTAATTCTTCCCCAGGGAAAGTCAGGAAGACAGTACCGGGCAAACTCCTGCCCGATATGCTTAATAAATGTACATGCAAAACTTTATGTAATGGTACTGTCACATGGCTGGAAAAATATATAAGTAAACTGTTAGGGGAAGAGCAATTTGGTTTTATTAAAGACAGATGCTCTGAAGAAAACTGAAGAAACTTGGTGGATTTTTCAAAAGTCACATTAAAAATGAGGAATGAAGAAATCAGAAGTGATCTTATCTGATATTAATAAAACATTTTATACATAATTGAGTTGGCAGGGTACAGACTGTGTGTCTCTTTCATATGTATGTTTATGGCATCATCCATTGCTATGAGTAAGACTTAAAGAGGAGTTTCCAGATTGGTGAGTTTTGGAACTGATACATATCAAGCATGCCCTTTACCCCTCTTTCTTTTCCTAGCAGTGACTGAGCTTTTAGTACAGTGAATTCATATGTGCTTAATGTGATAACATTTTGAAAGTGTTTGAAAGTGTACATTTATTTGTGGAAACTGCGCGTTTCTTCTTTGCAATGTGCAAAATAGCCTGCCAGATATACTAACAAGAATTCCTAACTTTTGAAAGGGTTAGCAAAATGCTAGAGCTTGAAAGTTTACACAACAAAGAAGAGACTATATAAAAAGTGATAAGATCTGGTCACTATAGCTGGATCCTTGGTTGGCAGGTGAGTATGTAGGGTAAGTACCTTAACAGCTACAGTGGGTGTCATCATATTTATGGTTGTGTACCATGCCTTTAATTTGGCTTGGGCATATTCCCATTCTGCTGGATAAGAAAACAATTTGGTCATTGACAGCAATATATGAAGGCCCTATATGGAGGAGGAAAGGTAAGAGGACTGGTAAGAATAAGATGAATGACAGGTGTAATGTGGCAGCTAGCAATTATCATATTTTCCTAATGGTGTTACACTCGAGAATTTAGCAAATTGCAAGACACACCAGAAGACACTCCCCATGATTATTAAACTAGAAAATGAAGGAAGGAGGGGATTAGTCAAACATGGAGATCACTAAAAGGATGAAGTTTTGGCTGAAAGATTAAGCAGTGCAAAGCTATGGTGATCAAAGGTAGAATCCTGCAAAGGGCATGAATTGATGAAAGTATGAGGAAGACAAGTCAGCTCTAGTTATAGAATTTGTAGGACAGAGAGAGTTTTGGAATTACTTTGCACAAGTTCATGCTGTTTATAAAGTACCCATGGGTATGTAGTTGGATTACTGGTGCCTACTGAAATATTAAACAACAAAACAGATTAATGGACAACATGCATTATCCAATGTCCAAATGATGTCAAAGAAAATGATAGATTCAGTGGTAGTACAAGACCCAGTGGTCACATAACAGCAAAGAAAATACTGGATGTAGTACACTGGAGAGAAGATAAGTGGTGTGTACTCTGCAAGGACTATGATAAGTGGTGTGTACTCTGCAAGGACTATGATAAGTGATGTGTACTCTGCAAGGACTATGATAAGTGGTGTGTACTCTGCAAGGACTATGATAAGTGGTGTGTACTCTGCAAGGACTATGATAAGTGGTGTGTACTCTGCAAGGACTATGATACGTGGTGTGTACTCTGCAAGGACTATGATAAGTGGTGTGTACTCTGCAAAGACTACGCAGAAATAGATATTGCAAAAGAGAAAAGTAGGTTCTAGCATCTGAAAGAAGACAGGAGTGGAGAGTGAACAAGGAACAAGAAATATCCTGACAAAAAGTATGGGATATTGTCAAGGGCTGAAAAAAAGCAGGCCTGCTGGGTGATGAAATGCTTATAATTCTTTACAGGTGGTACACAAATCCATTAAAAATTAAAAGAGTGGGGGTGGATCGACATGGCATTATGTTGGTGCTGTGAACAGGATGATGATGCTGAGTATCATATGTGGCAGAACTGTAAAAAAGTGACTAACATTTAGACACACTTTGTAGTAGTCATTTTTGGAGGTTTATGGTAAGCAGACACATATAGTGGACCATTTTATTTTGTGGAGAATGCAATAGGAATATGTTGGACAGTAGGAAATGGAACAGGATGAAAAAGAATTACGAGGGCTTGTTATGTAGTTCTATTCCCAAAAAATAGCAGCTGGTGGCAGCCAGACCAAAGAGCATGCTAGACTTATCTGGTCAATCATTTAATATTTGTGAAGACATTCTGCCTAAATTGAAATGGTACATTTGAATGGTTGTGGCTGGATTGTCATTGTAATTTAATAAACTTTGTTAATCATCTGTATTTCTGTTTGCTGTTGGTTGCTGTTTACGTCTCCTTGGAATGGGATGGTGGGAATCATTAGTGGTTGGCATTGTGGAGAAGACAACTGCTATCACCACTTAGTGACCTTTAATTTTTGTTGCAGCCATGCTGCATTTAACATCCATTGGTAAAATTGGGATCAGATTGACTGGCAGCATGAGAAAAATGTTTTTGTGTTGCCATGCTGACTTCTTTTTAGGTATCTATGTTTTTATGTTGCAGAGATTGCCACTGCCATCAGAAGAACAACTTTTGGATTTAGTGACACTCCGGTTGTTCTACAGTTCTTGTTTTTTTTTTTTCAGGAGGTATAGACACTGTAAATTATAGGGACATTATGGCTGTTATTATGTCTTTTTGCCACTTATTGTTTGGTGAGAATTTTCCTTGACAAATTTAATACATATATTTATTTTTGTTATTTTTTTATACATTATGACAATATCTAATCATTGTTTGAGTAATTGGTTTGTAAGCATTGAAATAAAGCTGAATTTCAATTTGAAATTGAACATGAGGATTATGTTAAAAATCTGATCACAAATTACTGACAAAAGTAATGTCAGAGTGTGGATATTAACTGGAGTTACATTTGATAACTGAGAGTTTTTCTGTAGAGGAAATATAATGGATGAATGGTGTTCTAGTGAGTGGAGTTGAATAACTGTCTTAAAATTAAATCAGAGATATGGAAAGAAAATACTAGTAAAGGAAATATAGGGATTTTTTTTTGGTATATTTTTGATTTTGTAGAAATATCTTCTTGTGCTACTCTGAATCCTAAATGGATCTAAGTCCCTGTCCAAGGATAAATATAAACAGATTAACTAACTAGACAGTTATGCTGATGTTATTCCCAAGCAGAAAAACAGGGCAGGTACTCCTCTATATTATCTCATAAACAGGGCAAGTACTCTCTTACATTGGCACACAGACAGGACAGGTACTCTCTTATACTGGCACACAAAAAGGGCAGATACTCTCCTATACTGGCACACAAACAGGCCAGGTGCTCCCCTATACTGGCACACAAACAGGGCAGGTTCTCTCCTATATTGGCACTCACTTCCTCTATACTATGGGATTGAAATTTTTATGGAGAGTATTAGAGGATCATAGGACTGGCAAGGCCACTAAGTTTAAAGGACATTTTCGTCTTACTACTACCCACCATTATGTCTTACCTCCTTTTTCAAGAAAGAAAAGGCCAGTCATACTAGTGGTGAATTTATGAATAGCCATCCAGTTGTCCAGCTTCTTTTTTAAAACAGACAATGTATCACACTGTTTAATTTGGAGGGGAAATCTGTTCCTCTATCCATCTGCTTGACAAATCTATCCTTCCACCTTGTCTTGCTAATTTGCTGAAACGCATTTAGGTATCTGCCCCTAATGTTAGTTGGACTGTTTGTTTTTTGAAATTATAACACATCTTGGAAAATGGATTCCTATCTGATGATATGCAAGCACAGACCCCCCCTAATGAGTCTCTGTGACACTGAATATAGGGATATTGCTTGCAGGCTTTCCTGGTAGCTGAAGTCATATAAGCCCTTGATTGTTTTAATTAAGAACCTTTGGGGTCTTTCCAATTGCTTGATATGCTCAGTAAGGTTCATCCGAAAGGGAGCATTGTAATTTATTATACGTCTAATTATTGCAGAATACAAGGGGGTAAGGACTCCTTTTGATCTTGGGGATATCCCTTTTGCTTTGATCTGTGCAAGGTAATATCATTTCCTAACCACCACTGCAGCATGGTGGTCAAAAGTGAGGAGATGCCCACTAATCTACCCAGATATCTCACTACTTTCTCATTTTGAAGTAATGCTTTATCTGTATTATAATCTGCAAGGTTGCTTACCAAATATGATGATATTGCACTTTTTAGTATTACATTTTAGCCTAATTTTAATAAAAAAGTTATAGGTGAGTGTAAACTCTTGACAGAGTATCGGTCTGTCACAGAGAGACTTGATGATAACTCTGAACTTGCAATCATCTGCAGACTTTGTTAACCAAAGATTATCATTTGAGATATGGGGATCCAAGAAGTAGATATCAAAAATCAGAGAGGTCTAAGCACAGATCCCTTTGGAACTCCTTGATGCTTTTAGGGGATACAGCCACTACCCTCACTGTATGGGTTCTGTCCCTAATTTCTGTTTAAGAATCATGCACTACTCAGTGTATTCTAGTTCATGCTCTTGTGTTATTGGGTTTTCTCTAATATCTGTTTAAATTGAAGACAACAAATAAGGGATCTAAGGGATTTTAAGTCATGTTGACAAGCAGGCAAGGGATTTTTGGTGCATTAGCACTAGGCATTTCAAGGAAGCGTAGTGCCTGAAAACAATAATTATGTATTTTGGCCTAAATTCATTATTTTGTTTAGAATTTTTAAGTATTGTGACACCTTGACCCCCTATTGGAAGCTTTATGTTGAAAAGCTGTGGATGTCATTGTCTTTGTACAGTACATAATGACGAGATTGGTGTGCAGGTCTTATCTGCCTGTTGTCATTTGCTGGTGAAAGTGTCTGTAATTTTTTTTTTCTACACTGTAAAAATAAATAATACGCAGGTGAACCTAATTTTCCATATGCAATTTCAAACAAACTTATTTTTGACATGGTATTGTTGCTGGTGACTGCTGGTGTCTTTTTCTTTTTTTCTCTCTGTATCATTTATTCACAACACAATATTGTTATGCTTTATACAGCAATGTGGTTAAAGTATATATAAAAATAAAATTGTGAATCCCACCCATAAGTGGGATGCAGGGGATCTTGTACCAGAGAAAAATATTTTTTATATTTACATCTGGATGAAGCTTTGATGACTCTGCTTCATCTGATTGAGGCTCAAATTGATCACAGTTCAATGAAATATAGTGGAATGTATGGTTTGACTATTTGGTAACACTGCTGAACAAGATTTGGTGTGTTGGTACAGTACTAGCAAATTATTTTAGTAGCAGCCCTTTTTGTTTTCAAAAAAAAAACTAAGCTTGCTGAATGGCTCAACAGAGTGTGAGAAGAAAGAGAAAAGAAAGAACGAGTGAAAGATCAGCCGGTGGACAAAATCTTCTTCTGTGGAGATGTTTGTAAACATCAGCTAAACTGAGGGTCGTGAGAAGAGTCAGAACATGCATGTTTACAAATTGTTTTGTGTGTGCGTATGTGTGTGCGTGCGTGTGTGTGTGTGTGTGTGTGTGTGTGTGTGTGTGTGTGTTTGTATCTGTGCATGCATGTGTGTTTCTGCATGAAAGCATATGTTATAGTAAGAACCCTTATGTCCATAAGGATGATACCACACTGATAAGTATTCACAGTTACTCTCTACTCAGCCATCTCTAATATGGATATTCAACAATAAACATAATGCAGGACCTTCTGAGTGTCCAGTCGGATAGAAGTTTGCTTAACTAAAGGGATTGTACAGAAGATAATAGAATGCAATAATTGAACTGCCAATGCCATATAGTTGTGAAAAAAAGCTAAACAGATATCCTTTGCATCTGATATGCTGAAATTATACAGTGTTGGAAATTTATAGATGAGACACAAAACTGAACATGCACCTAGTAACAGATTTGGAAAATACATGGTGTTATTCATTGTCCCATAGTTCACAGAAGAGTAAGTTCAATTGGTGAAGAGCAGCGCTATGTCTATATGTAAATTAGCAAAGTGCCAGCAATCTTCATTGATGATGGTAGAGAACAGTCATGCAGAGGAATGCTGACAGCAAATCTGCATATTCCAGCCATTTTAAGTTGTATTTAATGAAGTTTAGTCTTATGCAGAGGAAGCTGTATGTATGACAAGCAGATTGTACTTGTGGCTATAAGGTAGATGCACACTTGCACTACAATGTGACTCATAAAGTATTGTGTAGCTCAGCCTTATTTGCATAATAGCATCATAAAATGAGCCTTAACTTATCCAGTTCTCCTTATCCCTCCATTTTAGGCTGCACCTAAATGCTTTTGCTGCTCACATACCATGTAAATGATAGAATACATTTAAGAAACTTTTATCAGCCTCTTAATGTGGCATCTTATATGTACAGTATATATTGTACATGTATATAGGAGTTTATGTATAATGTCTATGATTGCACTTATTTTATGCATATCTTAACTTGCATTCTGCATATGTTTTTTTTTATTTTTATCTCAATGCACCATGACTGGATCTTTTTCTTATCCATTACATTTTGAATTTTGTTATGTACTCATTCTGTATAGAATATTGTTTATTAGAAAGATATGATATATTTTCTGCTCTTTCTGCTCAAGTTGTGGCTGAAAAAGATCAAAAGACCTTTCCACTTACACTGTGAACAAACAATAAATAAATAAATAAATAAATAAATAAAGCACCACAGAACCACAATCATTTTTGAGTAATAAGTACAAACATGAATCTGTTGGAAAAGTCATGAATCCATTGCAATCTGTGCTGTAGTATTGTTAATACTTATGAATGATAAGATTGGGAAATCTGTAAAGTAGCATTTTTGCTGCTGTTGACATGCATCACATTGCGTTTTGCTTACAACTGCCACTGCCAAAATGATAAAGGTGGAGGTGATTTAAAATACTGAATGAAATGCATTGCCCTATCGGCTAGCACAAACTCACTGGAAATGCACATCCATTACTACTGCAGCAGTGGCAAGTTCACACAAGAAGTAGGGACAGAACACAGAAATCTACAAGCCAGCAGTATTTGTTGCAAGTTGTGTATACAGCAATACTGTCAGCTAATACTTGATTCAAAGCTTAAACTGTTTCTGCCTGTTCTGGCATCCCCATTACTGCATCCCATATCAGAATATCCATAAGAATACAATTTTCCTTGTAAGTGAAACTGTCTCTCCTATACCTTACTTCCTGCTGGTAAACCATGCAATAGCTTCAGTCATGAGGAAACTCACATCCTTATGGATGTTCTGAGCATATTTTGTCTGACAGCCCTGCTGTACATGAGAAGTAGGGGCACTGTGTATGAAACCATTTGAAATTGGTTACAGGAGAGCAGTAATCACACAGCAGTGCATGTGCAAAGAAGCTTACTGCACAATTTCATTCTAGAATGTGAAGAAAACTCACCTGAGTATCAGTAGCATAACTTGAGTGGGGCAAAGGGGGCAACTGTCCTGGGTGCAAATTGTTATAGGGTGCAATTGTTTATCCAAATCCATCTTCCTGATTGGTCTTTGATGATTTTAACAGCCTGTATTGCTTTTGCAGTCAAACCTGAGCACTGCAGCACTCCATGTGTTCCTTGCTACATTTGTAGGAAGCTGTTACAGTTTAAAAGAAAAGAAAAAAGATTTTTTTTTCCTGACTAAAAACAGAATACTGTAGCATTACATGTGTGGTCTGAATTGTAGCAACTGATTACTACATTTGTAGCAAGCAGTTGCTGCATTTTAAAAGAAAAACAGATTTGTTTCTTTTTTATAAACTAAAATCTGAGGAATGAGGGTCAGGGTGCAGAAACAGAACCTAATTTGCTCCAGCATGTTAGAAGCCCTAGATATCTGATCAAGGATGCTTTTTCAAGTGAAGATCTAGGGAGGCAGGATGCTACTAAGGACAGCAGTCCTGAGTACTACTAAAGCCAGCTACACCTCTGTAGAGAATAACAAAGGGAAAAAATAATCTACTCTCATGATGGAAATAATTTTTCATACCTAACAGTCACCATAGGTTACGCAGGACACTGTGTGTAAAAATAACAGTACTTCCACAAAAATGTCTTATATCATCTGCTTTTCCACAGACAAACCCTTACACCATAATTAGTAGTTGTATCACTTATCACTCAATAGAACCCAATGATGACAGATGGTACTCTTCTGAAAAGGTACCATTTCTATTGCTGAAATATTTAAATGTGCTAGTGTGCCAAATCATTGCCTGTAGCTCATTCACACTGACTGTTAAGTGTAGAAATAGGTAAGCCAGCAGTAAAATTATGCACATTTGCTGATTGAAAAAGTACACACAAAAGGTATAACTGGTTTTATAGTTGTTCTGTGCAAGGTGCATAAGAACATAAAAAGCACTATGAATTGCAATGAGGTGGGAAAGGTTCCTAATTGGCATAAGACAGTCCTGGAAATTCCAAATACTTCTCTGTTACTGAAAACCATTGTGCCTACGCGCAACCTATGTCTATGAATTGCTCCTCATTTGCTTTTAGATGCAGCTAATGCAACTCTCCATTATGCCTACGTACAGTGACTATGAATACTACCCATATACTTTTTCAAGTTTACTCGAATAAATTACTAAGATACAGCCTATATGTATATATTGCTTCACTTCTTAACCACTGTGTGATTTATCATTGTTGGAAATTGAGTCAGTTTTATTGTATAACTTCAACTACTTCAGTCATCTGACCTAAAAAGACAATGAAAAGATCAGAGAAGGCTAGGCATACTGCACAACTAGTAATACCCCGATAAAAGAGTACCAAAGAAAAACTTGAGCAAGCAGTTTTGCCTTTATTAAACCAAGACATCTTCAGAATAAAAAAACTTACACAACTGAATTTACATTGAAAATCTTATA